>NW_023596136.1:2078000-2103111 GCF_011947565.3 Pollicipes pollicipes
CCCGCAGCCGGCTGAGCACCAACAGCACCCGCCATCTTGCGGCGTTTCGTCAGTTATGAGTTCTCCGTCGGCCGGTGGTGACCGTTGTTGCCATGTCAACCATTGAAGCGTCCTCTGTTCCTTTCTACGTCGTGGCTGGCCATGGATTGTTGTCCGGCCTGGTGCCTCGAATGCGTATTGCGGTTCGTGGCTCGCGTCCATGTAAAGCAGGCAGGCTCCTTTAACTTGATTCATAATTCATTCATCGCAAAAAGTATTCTAATGCTAATGCCATGGATACGGAATAACCGGAGATGTAGACAGTCAACCCCCAGGATGGGACTTACTAAAATACTGCATGAGCGTTACTTTTTGTGTAACCACGGCACGCGTATCAGTAGCAGTGATTTTTAATGCCTATCACGTATGTGTGTGTGAAGTTTAAAGATAAATCCAAATATATTCCATCTATCGCAACAAATGCAACGAAAGACGTTTTGCCGAACCTAAGTCTACAAGCGCAAAGGGGAGTATAGTGAATAAAAGCATCTAGGATGAGTTTTTGTGACGAAATGAGTCATATTGTATCAGCTATGGAAGACCATAGATATATCGTATGTATCAGACATGAATCGTTTTGTTCATTAGCACGCAGAAAGCTAGGCTTAATCGACAGGCTGTGTTTGGATACATACAGCCAGCGCCAAAATTTTTGCAAATTTACACATGTATGCAGAGAGAAGAAAATCCCAACTGGAATGTCTGGGATCGGAAGACACGTGGCCTCGTAAGGTTTTAAACATGATCTGGAGCAACCGGTTTACTGCGGTTCTCAACTTCGGCAGGAAACTCGTGCTGTGGACCAGGCTACACAGTAACACGGTCGCAAAGATTGGTCGAGAATTACCGTTTGCAGTATCGCGCTGCATAGTCTGTGTAGACCTTGAAGTCCGCGTGGGGTGCCTCGTTCACTGCTGCACCCCTATACAAACCCTGAGGTCCTCGTGGGCCGCCTCGTCACACCGCACCTCTACAGATCTACAGGTCCGCGTGGGGCCGCCTCGTCGCACTGCATCTCTACAGATCTACAGGTCCGCATGGGCGCCTCGTCAAACTGCAACCCCTGCAGATCTTCAGGTCCGCGTTGGGCCACCTCGTCACAAACACACCCCTGCAGACATCCAGGTCCGCGTGGGGCGCCTCGTCACACTGCCAACCCCTATACAAACCCTGAGGTGCGTGTGGGACGTCTCGTCACACTGCACCCATGCGGACGAGCCTTCACAGGCCACGGAAGGGCAGGCACCGGGCTTGCGATGTCCGCTCACCGCTTCCGCATCGGATCTGTGGAGCTGCCCAGCGCGGACGGACGGCCTTTATAACAGGGGCTTGCGATGTCCGCTCACCGCTTCGCATCGGATCTGTGGAGCTGGCCCAGCGCGCACGGCCTGGCTTTATAACTCCGAGCGGCCAGGTTACGCCTCTCCCGCTGTGAGCGCGTGGTGCGGGCTCAAGTGAGGTTGGACAAGAGTAAGCGGGGCTGTGACGCCAGGGTGGCTGATTTTGGGACGATGGCAGGGATAAATAGCGCTGTTATGCGCACGCCGTGGGCTGATAAGATGCCCACGGATATTGGCGGTGCACTGAATGGGATCGTCTTTCTCAATTTTACGACATGTAAAGTGCTCCGTAGACTTGTCGTAAGCCCGTGTTCGATTACTGTCACGGGTTAGTTCTAGTATCGCTGATCAACAAAACAGCGCAGGCCTGGTCAGAGAGGGCATAAACAGGAGCCCGATCTAGGAACGAGTGAAAAAAACGCCCGTAGACGACGCCAGAACATTGTGATATAACCATGTGTCTTGATTCGTCGTGTTCATCACCCCAGTACTCTGAAAAGAAGCATACCATAGTTAGATGAGTCAGTAATAGTGTATTGTAGCGGTTCCAAATTGGATTCGTGAGAAACATCAGCCTTGTCCTGCGACCTAACGACTGACCTTACCCTTTGGAACCATGCATCATATTGTTTCCGATATCAATATGTGCGCAAAAAAAATAGTTTCCGCTTTCCAAAAGCACATTCCATCCAGTCGCAACGGCGTCCAACATTAGTGCAAGGTGAAAGCTAGGTGAAACAAAACCAGGCCACTGCTGTGGGTTCAACCCCGTCCTAAAATAACACAAAACCACTAGTGTAATCTGTGTTCGGCAGCCTGCTTTTTGTGGCAATGCTGTCGTACCCCAGAAGACATCTTCCTGCGTTGCTAATCTACGCCACCGATCGAGACAAGGGCTGCCGCTTCTCCCACGCCAGCTGTGGCGGGATTCCTTCCGTCTGGCCAGTGTCCGGTTAGGCTCTCTCTATCTGATGTTTACCCTTATTGGCCATAAATCGACCGCCGCCGTTCCCCGCTGTCAAATCAAATAGGTAATAACTCGCCGCCGAGCGCCTTGCGTCTCTGGGGCTCGTTTTCACTAACTGGCTGTGTGTGCTCCTCTTTGTTCCGCCGGCCGCAGCGTTGCTTTTGGCGACGCCAATGGCGCAGACGTAATTGATAAAACGCGCAGACACACCACGGTCGCCTTCGACACACAGCAGCGCACGAGCCAGCGTTTTGTCCGCACGAGATTTATTCGCGCCTCTAATTCACCCGGGCGCCTGTTGCGTCTGGCGCAGTCGGGACTTTTTCTCACAAAAAAACGCGGGCTATTTTAGCACGACGTGCTGTCTTTTTACACCATTTCACGTATCATTTACCGTTACAGTTATTAAAATGCAATAAATTTTCATTAAGGAGGGTTTTTAGAGAAAACCATTGGAAAGCGAGGTGAAATCGGCTTCACAGTCAAGCTGTCCTTAGCTCGACAAAACCGCGTTTGTGTGGAAATTATTTATGCAGTTTTGGAAGAAGAGGGTGTTAGATGAGGCCGATTTAGTACCGCTCCGTGGTCGGGCACACAAGACCCTCTTCTGCTCGTGCTATTCACGTTCAGGTGCTCCATGCCACCACCAGCGGCCGACCAACAATGCCTGCATAATCCGACACGTTGGCTTTTTAGCATATTGGAAGCCTGGATAGGTCCTGAATGCGTTGAGTGCGTCCCGAATTTTTGAATCCCAAACGAGTCGTGCGTTGGATGTGAAGTGCAGTCGTGTCTGTTCACTGGGGGCCCACAAGTGGATTCAAGGCTTGAGTGGAGGTGGTTCGATTATGGTTTGGACAACACATACAATAGAATATTCGTAGATATGTGTGTCTGTCGGAATGATATGGCATCGGTAATATTGCCACTTGTTGCCACTTATTGCCACATTGCCATATTGATAGCCATAGTCACCTTACATGCATGTAACGCTATGCCTGTCAGTTGTTAGTTGTAGTCCTTAGTTATTGCTAGTGACTGCTTTGCTGTCCGCCGTCATTCAAGTAAGTCCATTGCTTATCACAATGTTTGCCTGTCGTTTGCTGTTTGTTTTTCTACCGCTGTTTGCCATTTCAGTCTGCCATTTGTTTGTGTCAACGGCCCGTATCCGTGTCTGTCAGCTGTCTGCCCCCTGCCTAAGTTCCTTACGCGCGTCTGCCAACTGCCTTCCCCGCGTTGTTTGGTTACCAGAGCTGGCTGGTGATGAGGCGCGGTGGCTAGGTGAAGGGTACCAATAATGAAGTACTACGCAATCCCATGACAACATGCTTCAATGCATTTTTGATCGACCCTACTACTTCGGAGGCGTCAGATATTTGGTAAGCTGTTGCGGGACTTAGTTTGCGGTGGCCGCGTGTTCTGACGATGCCATAGTCGACTCTACCGACATCAGATGGCTCGATCTGTTGGACGATGCCATAGTCGATTCTACCGACATCAAATGGCTCGATCTATTGGACGCTGCAGGCGACTTCTCCATCGATAGACGTGACATACACCTTTTCCTTGTCTGAATGGGACGCGTCAGGGACTGCAGCCACTCTGCGCTCGCCACCTTTTGGTCACACCACTTTGTCATTCAAATATTATCACAGTATTAGCATTTATCAAGAGCGCTCACACAAAGCGATCCTTTCACGCCTCATCCGGCAACCCTTTATGTGGTGTTAATTGGCGGCGGGGCTGCCGGGCGCGCGGTGGCACCACACTGCGTCACGTGTCGCGGCTCTGTCGACCCGGCGCTGGGCACCGGCCGCCTTTAATCACCCCATGCCGACCCGCCAGGGGGTCACCGGTGACGTCACAGCTCTAGGGGAGCGAGGCGTTCAAACACCGCGCCGTATAGGCAACTGCAGTCGTAGTCGCGCTCAAATAGGACTATGGTAATGCGGATAGTTGTGTTGAATATCAAGGAGAGTGCTGACATACGATTATGGCTGGGTGGCACGTGGTTAATTGGCGGATGGCAAACACAAAACGCTTCGTATGCAGATTTACGACTTAATGGGAAAAGCCCACCGCGCTGCCAACGAAGAGTTAATAAGCTTGCTAGGATTTCGAATTTACTTCCGCGTTAATGTGTTACTAATTTCCATTTATCATGCAAGCAGGTGCAATCTTTCGCGACACCATTATGATGTGAGTCACTCAGTATACATGCACATGGAAAATCATGTGGAAGAGAGAGTTAACTACAGTTACATCGAGTCACGTGTTTCGCAGCATTCAGTTGTTTGCGCTTCGCATATTTCATGCTCTATGTACAAATCAATAAGCCGCTAACGAGCGTGATGGCGATTGTTGCCCTGGCGTTCATTTTGGGTATCAGATCTCAGTCCGCTGAAGACGCGTCAGCGTGTTTTTATCTGGACTGAGAGGGTCCGGCGAAGATGACCGTCCACACAACGCCCTGGTCATTACCGTCGACACGGCCGCGAGGCTAAAAACCGACGCCAATGTCATCAGTTCACATCATACGGCTCAGCGGAGCGTACTCCGGGAGACGGCCGCGGTTCAGACGAAGGTCCGAGTCACTGGACCGCACTGCTGCTGGGACTCCGGGGACGGAGAAGGGAGGCGGCCGGCGTTCAGGGTGAGGTCCGAGTCACTGGACCACACTGCTGCTGGGACCCCGGGGACGGAGAAGGGAGGCGGCCGGCGTTCAGGGTGAGGTCCGAGTCACTGGATCACACAGTCACTGGGATTCTGGGGACGCAAAAGGGAGACGGCTGAGGCTCAGAGGGAGGTCCACGCCACTGGACCACGCCGCCACTGGGACCCCGGTGACGGAGATGGGAGACGGCCGAGGTTCAGGGGGAGGTCCACGCCACTGGACCATACCGCCACTAGGATCCGAGGGATGGGACGGGAGATGGCCGAGGGCCACCAAGTAACACTGAAGCCAAAGAGGAAAAGAAACAGCAAAAACCCACAGATAAGTCAAAGCCGTTGGACCACAGCGTGCCCGCTCTGTTTGGGCGATCCGAGATAGTGTTCGCTAGAATTGGACGACCGGGACTAAGACCGTCCGGTTCTGAGGACGAACACCCAGGTCCATGGCGCTACACATGCCAGTGCGCCACGACACGCCGATGCGCCTGTGCAGGGGGCTGCGCCCCGACGCCAGCGACGGCCCTGCACCTCTCGAGTGTCACTCACCATCGTCATCATCGCCCCTCCCCCCCCCCCCCACCGCCGCTGGCGGCGTTGCCAATCCCGCTGCCAGCGTTGGCGCGTTCGGCTCTGACGCCTCATTGGACAACTAATGCCTTCAGCGAAAGATAAATCAAGCGCAATGTCGCGTTGAGCATGGGAGGCGCGGTCCTCGACTGCGACGCGATAATCCTGTTGTAGATGAATGAGGCGACACGACAGAACGCGCAGCTGTAAGCGCAGAGAGACCAATGACGGGACAGTCGGAGCGGATGAACAGGCTTCCGCCGACGATAAAGCGAGGAAAGTACGGGAGATGCAGTTCTGCTGTCACGAATTTACGAAAACAAAACGGTGCTAAAAAGGCCTCCATACATCGTGTAGGTAGCGACCACGTTTTTGCTAGCGGAACGAAAGATTGTCCTCCGCCAGCTCGCTCCTTTACTTGACATCAAAGCTGGTGGCGGTGCGACTGCCAGGATGTGTCATCGCCGCTGTTTCCTTTGTGAGATGCGATCCATTTTTGGTGTTGTCGTAAAGCGGCAATAATGACGTGATTGGGACGGTTGCGGCGCGGTGGAACACGCCGCTGAGTGACGTTTACGACGCAAGATGGCGATCAGCCGTGAACGCGTCCCGTAAAACCTAAAGTGAACGTTTTGAATATATGCAAATGTCTCACTTTTATGTCTGACAATCGCGAATTTTATGTGCGAAAGCGGTTTCTGGCTTTATCATAAACTGAATGAATATGTTGATATGAATAGTTCTTGGTGGTTCTGTCAGCCTGAGCTCGTAAAAACCAGATCTTTTGAAGCGTCAGAAAAGGTGCGATGATTTGGTGGTCACCCAGGCCCACACCACTGGCACCAGACAACTGTCACAAAAGAGCGTCACCAAAAGGTCCAGATGTATCCCTTACCAGCACAATCAAGCCAGATTCCCGTCTGAATTTCGAGCACGACCGAGCTCTGATTCACGACCCATTCACCGGCGTTCAATTCCGCATGGCGGGCGACATTTAGGGCGGCTTCATTATTTGACAGTTAGATTTGCATTTGCTGACTTCCTGAGCTGCGAGCGGCGCACTAGCGGGCCCTGGTGGCGCACGTGGCAGATAATGAAGCGGTCTCCAAACTGTCACATCGCCGTCCGGTGCCGGGCGACCGGAAGTCCCGCGGAGCGAGCGGCCCGCGCTGCCCGACCCGAAGGCTCTACCGCTATTTTAGGCATGATGCGAGCCGCACGCGGTGGCCGCCTGCCTTGAATGCGATCCTTTTTAGAGTTGTTTCAGGCTCCAAAGGCCGCACGTGGCTCAATGGCGTGCAGGATATTCTAATGGACAGGTCACTTGACGCAGTCAATGGCTGCCGCCGGCCCAGATATGGAAAACACCCCGCTTTGTTCCGCTCGAGCGGCGAGATAAAGGCTCGGATGACACCGGCGCCGCCGAACCGTCGACGCATGACGGATGGGCGCCGTCGGGTTTTAGACTGGAGCCGGACCGTCTGGCCCAACTGGCCGGGGCTAGCGGACCATGATCTGACACCCGACCAGGCTTACATAAATAAACGTATGTATATTGACTTATTTCAGGCATATTGCGCTCGCTAACGTGATTAACGTGGTCAGGACTTGAATCCACATAAACAATTTTTACAATTCACACATTAGCGTCTTCGGCAAGGCCATCCCTCCGTGACCTGCAGATCGACATCGCGAACGCACGTTACCTGTCGATGACCTGGCTTCAGAGCTGGACATGAGACACCAACCGCGGCATTTAGAGTCACGTCTGGAAATGGCCAGACCGTCCTTGGCTCTGCCATAACGCAGGAGCTCTGCCAGTTCCACCGACAGCGTTCCAAGCCGGCACTACCGAGCGCTCCGCATCAGACGTCACTCCTGCCGCCCCCCCCCCCCCTCCGCGCACCGCTGGGCTGTCCGGTAACGCCTGGGTCACCGTCATGAGGCGGCACCGGTTGCGCCGGCTGGGCAGCGCTCACCAGCGCCGCTGCGGCTGACCCGGCTGGCGGCGGCGGCGGCGGTCGTGGGGCGTCCCCCGGCACCGCTTCTGTATTTACGAGACAGCCCCTTCCGCGCCATTGACTTCATTTACTAGGTTTCATTTGCATAAAGCACTCCCGAATGCGGGGAAGGCCGGCGCTCTGTGCGCGCGCTGGGAAAATATTGCCCGGTTATCGGGGAAGTGTTGGAGCAAACAGGCGTCCTCGGCACCGGTCCTGTCCGCTTGTCGCGAGCTGGAATCCGTCCAGATCACTCAATCTGACCAGGCCACTGGAAAACTAAATCTGCTTGTCGGGGGATCAGGCTGAGTTTAGTGGCATCATGGCCAGCGTAGATTAACAATTGTGATGGAGATAAGGGGCCATCAGAGCACAGGCAACTTGCTGATATTGGGGAGATGTTCGATGAGGCAGGTGTGAGCCTTCTGAGAAGTCCGCAGGTGATAACGACAACCGCAAACCAGGTCACGGTATTTGTTGATAAACCTTCCCTGTTGTTATTCCATATGCGAATAGCTGTGGTTATGGACATCGAACCGAGACCAACATTTGCTTCGCATGATACACAGATCGATGGCATGAGGATAATTAATAATGATGATAACTCTAATAACAACAGGCAATCGTTTTGACTGAAGATCAAATCGGTGGCAATCGAGGGGTGATAATCGCATCGCTCAGCACCACACATCACTCGCATGCATCGCCGCAAGAAATATCATGACTTACATTCCAGCTGGCGTTTCTTCAAGGGCCGTTTTGTATGCTAGATGCAGACCTAAAGCTTTTCGATTTTATACCAGCGGAAGCTAAAGAGCATCATTTGTAGGGTCCCGCGCTCAAGCCCCTTCCTATTGTGTGTGTCAGCACGTGCGTGGCTACAAATCCATGGTCCGGAGCCGGGACAGGATTCGCCGTGAACCTGGGAGTGAAGGGGTTTAAACTCAGATATTATCCCTTCAATTAGGCATATTGTTGCGGCTGGTAGGAAAGGGTTGGGCGAGCCGGCCGGCCACGTGCCTTCAATGGCCCGGCGCCGATCGGGCGGCCTTTACTACAAACAGGCGTGCAGTATAAATCCGTAATACCGGCGGTCGAGTCGGGAGAGATTTATGTCCCGGCCGCCCGCCGGATGTGAGGCCGCCGGTAAAAAATGCGACCGCCCTTTATGATTATTGCACGCCCCGGGGCTCGGTAAGCGCCTCGATGGGAAAAGCAAACCGGGCGGCGCGTGCCGCCGGCGGCCTCTGTTTGCAGGCCCGCCGGCTAATGAAGGCAGCGACAGCGCGTTGTTTCAGCACGGCGCATTGCGCCTGAAGGAGAGCACGCTGGGAGCCGGAGCACGTTAAGATAACAGACTGGGACAGGAAAGTGGGAGGGCCCAATAGAATGTCGTTTCGGCTGATGGCAGCATGAGACACGTTCTAGAAAACGGACCACGACTTGCCTGGTAATGCTCAGCAGAATACAATGCTAGTATCTGCATGATGCTTTCGGGGCCTTCTGACCATTATGTGTATATACATATATATATATATATATATATATATATATATATATATATATATGTATATATATGAAGGCATTCAGCGCTTTAATGTAAAATATTTCAACAGGCACCACATAAACCCAGGCAATTACACCTTATGAGCGGGGGGAAATGAGACAGGGATTGACTTGTCCATCATCATAATGCAGTGGATCCTGAGAATTAATCATAGCTGTTGGCATTGCACATAATTAGCACTGTCCACGCACGTCCTGGCATAAGGACGTCACTTTGGTCATGTTATGCGTAAGGCGTCCTGTCGCATTCTGGTCACAATGTGATCATGGGCCATAAGTATTTTCGTTTTAGCTACAGCAGTGGTAATTATCCATCTGTTCGATTGCACCCGATTAGCCCAAAACCATTGGGGCATGAAGTGGTGCTGTTAAGTCTTTAAGGGAAAAGTACGGGCCGTGACAACCCCATTTCCATGCGAAACGCAATGCGCAGTTGTACCCAAGAGTCATGCCGCCGATTAGGGGTCGTATGGCGTATCCAAGAACCATGCCGCCTATTAAGGGTCGTATGGTGGACCGGCTATGCCATGTTCGCTGATCATTTAAGTTGCATTGCCTCAAAACGCTACCGACGAATTGGACCGGAGGCGTTTGCCCATTTGGTTCCACGTGATAGCTTGTGGTTAACAGGGTTCCCACGGATGAAAACTTTTGGGAGATATTGAGATTTTCAAATCATTTCTTTTTATGTAGCGCTTAAACGGTTAACGTCAAACGCCAGACATCGATAGGATAGCTGTCTCTCGTTCTCTTGATGCAGTGTGAGGGGCTCCTGATTGCTACCTTCCTTTAATAATCCTGCGTACGACGATAGGATAGCTGTCTCTCGTTCTCTTGATGCAGTGTGAGGGGCTCCTGATCGCTACCTTCCTTTAATAATCATGCGTACGACGCTCATGGATGCAAGTAACAACCATTGCAAGAGGCGGTGAGGAGAGATTGGCATGATGTCCCCAGTACATCTCCTCCGCAACGTTGTTTTGACGTTGCCGTTTACTTCGAAAAGTTCCTTCATATTCCTTTTTCTTGCTTTAATGGAGTTTTTCCTTCGGGCAAAAGCAGTCAGTATGTCTCCTCGCGCCTGATTAAACCCGCTCGCCGACTCGCAGCGAAACACATCTGCGACGCTTTGGCCAAACAAGATGAAAAGCTCGATATCATTATTTCATTGGGCGCTCCCTTCTTTCATTTTCCGAAACCGGCAGGCTTATCGCTTTATTCAAATGAGCTTTAGTACCCTGGAGATTTTTTATCGCTGTCATCAAGCCGGGAGCAGCGGAAGAATTGCCCGACTGCAGGAGACGGTGGGTGCGGGGCGCGAGACCCGGTGCGATCAGTCACAGTCGGCTGAGCGCTAGATCGCGACGCTCAGACAACAGGCCAATCTCGTGATGGAGTTATAAACCTGAAATCATGGTCTGACTTTTCAGAGCCGACAGCTCCGGCTCAGACCTGCCGTCACCGCTCTCGCCGCTGAACAGGTACGATCGATCGCAGTCAACGCAGGCGTCCGTTGTCGGCGGTGCCGCAGCGCTGCCGGCCACGCTGTTAGTATTTAGGTGATGACGGTACGACTCGCTCCCTGGGTAAACATAGCAAGCCGTTAGTTGAAATTATAGCGGAATCACTGTCATACTTGGAGGGACGACTACACCGAGTTAGACTCCTTTATTGCCCATTATTGTCGCATGTCAGTGTAATAAATTAAGTAGAAAATCGATTGGATTATCGCAGGATCTTTGGGACACTTTTAATGTAGCCGACATTCACGTGATATTGAATTGCTGTTATGCTGCTGTCAGCAGTGAGGACAATAATCCGGTCAGCAATCATGTGATTCAGCAACAGGTAGGTAAGGCTGGGATTGTCTTTGGATACAGAAATGTCCGGATGTGACGTCGGCTAACAGCACTCACAGGACCCCACCCAGGATAGGAACCGCGTCGGTTGCATTTTACAAAAACTGCAGGCAAGTGTATGCTTTCGAGAACAACGTTTAGCTGTCAAATGTGCTTTTAGACAACCGGTAGGCTGGCAATCGCCTCCGATGACACGCCGGGGTGGGAAAATACCCATTAGTATACAAAGCTTCCGAGGGAAGCTGAAAATACGCCCATGGCACGAGCAGAGGGGTCATCGAGGCCGCTCAGCACATGGATTGACCAACTTAGATCATCTAAGTACTTCTAACTTGCGCTAATTGCGGGGGTACGGAGCTGTTATTGGTGGATGCGCTCTTCCACTGTCGGAGCTACTAAATTTTAAAAGTCAAGGGTTTACAAGTACCATAAAGCCGTCATCAAACAAGAACTACTTTTCATATATCGTTACATGTGCGGTGCTTATATGTAACTGTATGGTTGTAAAAGGTGTGATAGATATGATCGTGATAAGTCATTTTACATGCCCAACGAATGTTTTGCGGAAAACAGGAAGTGGTGGGTCAAGATTAAAGTCCTAACTCCAATTCACATATCTTGGTGTAAAGTCTAAATAGGCGACACCAACAATTATGCACCAAGTGCGCTGAGGAAAGCATCTTTTCACTTTTGTGAATTATTGCGACAAAAAGGCATCAAAATATTAGACATTTGTGATCGGCTCGGCACTATTAACTGCATATATGTAAAGGGCATCCCAAGACATTGGGAATACAGACGCGAACGGGTGCTCAGTTTTTTACCTGACTCCCCAACAGCGGTGAACCATATTTCTCTGATCAGAATATTTTTAGCCCTCTCCAGTTTTAATTTGCTTATGTCTTTTCAAATTTCTGAACAGTCTGAAACATAGCGCTTAAATACGGTAGCCTTATTAACCAGCTTTCCTGCACAAGCTGTCACATTCAGGAGCATGGGTCCTGTAAGAAGACGGTGGTTTCTCAGGAAGAATGGGCGAAAAGCAAATGCTTAAGCAATGTCACATGACCTAGAGGCAATGCATCCAGGCCTTACCTGTCGGGATCTACACTGCGACTGATTTCACTACTGCCCTGCGTGTTGCTCGGCTCCACCGCAGGTGCGATGCGGTGCTGCCACGCTCTGGCGCACCCGGCGGCTGCGAGCCTCACTCTTGCCGCTGATGACGGCTGGTTGAGCGGCACCACACCGCCGCCTCGTCGTCGGGGGCACATTGCGGTGGGCGGGGAAATAATCAGGCCCACGCCGCCTGTCCAAGCGGCACATTAAATTTTCAGACATGACTGAAACGTGCCGCCTCCAATCATACGTGAAACGGGGCACGTGACACAAGAAAGGGTTGAGGGTGGCGTCAATATAGTTGGGCTAATCCCACTGCGCCCGAGCCACTCGAATAGATCATATAGTAATCCACCCTGGTTTAAAGCAGGAATTCGACGGTACGTTCAAAAGAGACACGCTCTTATTATCTCAATTTTTGTTCCCCCTTTCAACCGGAAAACCTATAAATCCTTTTTTCAAGGAGAGCTGGGATCAGCCTGTCGATACAGCTCTGTGGAGACTGCATAAAGCTGATTGCCTGAAAGCGTGGCGCCATGGCCGCTAAACGAAAAATTGCTGCACATCTCAGGCTAGTAGATTTACTCCATTGATCGAGAAGTCCATCGTCTCGCATGGGCGGGGATGGATGCACATCAAACCAGAGTTAAAGCCATCGACTCCGAGGCAGCTGTTTGCTTGTTTTTGGCCGTGAATGCTGTGCCGCATAGCATCCTTGTAAACGGCGCAGCATACTGATGTCCCGGCCTGCGCACACAATCGGAACCGACGGCCGCGGACACGGACAACGCAGTGCGCACTGACAGATGCTCAGAATTTCCAAATGATTCCGATTCAGCCATGAATGTCAAGGTTGTCAATCACACGCGCTCTTTCTGATGAGTTTTGATACAATGACACGATCTTGAAAGCCTTTCAGCGTGCATCCTATGCCCGTCCTAACTGAGAACAGCGCATTAATCTTAACATTTTTTTATCGACAACATACGCGTTTGTCAAAGTGCGCCTTTCCTGAACAATGTGTGCTGCAGGAAAGTACAGCTAACATGAGACCGTGTTCACGATATACCAAGACTTTCGGGGATGGTCACTGACAAATGAACCAGCAACATGTTCCAAATCAAGACAAACTGGAAACAGACCATAACTGATAGACAAAGCTGAAAAGGCAAAAATCCATCTGTGCCAGAACCCGCCATCTTCTGCCAACGAAGCGGCTAAATGACAAATCGTTGGACTAAATGGTACCATGGTGGACGTAATTGTTCACTCTGTTAGCATCCCTCTGGGGAGGCTTCCGAGTCGGAAGGTTTCGACTGGGAAGGTTTCCGAGCCAACTGGTTATCATCCCACAGACCTGCCCATTGGAGACCGAGCTAGACTTTGCTGCCCTATCCAATCGGCCACAGACCGGTTCCACTGATCGTTCTCACCAATCAGCGAAGCCGGCCGGCTGTACGCCAGGCGAGGTCAGCCTCGGTGACGTTACACGTTCGTCCCTGACGTCACGAGCGACCTGTCCTGTTAATCAGCGACCCGTGCTGAATGCCGCGGCTCACAAAGCTCGCATTGTCGCCGACATCGGTAAAAATCGGGGCTTCTTCTTTTGTTGGGCCGGAGCCCCGCGGCGCGCCGGCGGCCCGTCGCGCTGAAGGTGCCGCTCGTCAATGGCTCGGCGGCAGAGTCACGCGGAGGGAAGGGTTGGCCTCCACGGCGGCGCTGCACCCCGCTGGTCGACAGGCCGTCGCTGCACCGCCGCCGCCACACCGCTTATTGAGGCTCAGGCGCGGATCCCTGCGGGTCGGGAGAGTACGAGGCGCGGGGAACGCGGCGTGATGCCGAGGGTCAAAGGCGGGGCATATGCCGTGATCCCGGGACAGAGGCGGAACACGTGCCGTGATCACTGGTCAGAGGCGGAACACACGCCGTGATCCCTGGTCAGAGGCGGAATTTAGGTGATCCCGGGTCAGAGGTGCGGCGTGCTCTGGGTTTTGATCGAGGGACGCTGATTGGTAGTACAGTGTCGTCCTTTAGGTGCGACCAGATGGCGCAACGGTCTGACTGACTGTTGACATTGGGCGCACCATTCTTCCCAGCTATTGTGCAGACCTTATGGAGAGCGTCATGCGATAGTCCAATTAACCAAGCGTAGAACCTAGCATTTAGCCAATGCAATTTTTATTGGATTAACATTTACCCTGGATTTGCCGTTTTTCAAAACGCAGATTGATAGGGGGATGGGGAATGCGAATCCCCGGCGTTTCCAAATCAATAAAGATAGAGCTTGGCGGAAAACATCAGTGGGTTGATCTTAACAAAGTCTCGCGTTTTATACTCGTCTGTATGTTGTTCATCTAATAATTGGTCATATAATGGCAGGTTAAGCGTCAAATTTCTGCCCAAAATCGCAGTATTCAGTTTTACAACATCATGCCTAGACCAGCTTTGAAGAGACACCAAGACTAAACAGGCATGTTTCGTCTTCAATTTGGAGCACAATGGTGTATATTTCTATGTGTTTTGAGCAAAAATGTATTATATACGGCTCAAATTATGTAACAACGTCTGCCTACCGCGCGGTCCGCGGTATCGGCGATTGCCACCCGCCGTTCGCACCGGCCGTAGATCACCGTGCAGTGCTCCTCAAAACCGCCGGTACTATGAAACAAGACAAGCTAGGCACACGTTTTAAATGTCAAAATAAGGCAGTGAATGAATGCCCTTAAGGTTTCTAAAAATTTGGGGGCGATTGCACAACATTCCGCAATATATTTCCTTAACAAAAAACCTTAGGACTCGCATCACCCCCTATAAGGGCGAGCGCTAAGGACTGACCACGTACAATTAAAACTGGACTGTGCAGTGGAGCAGAATGGCTACCATCGCAGAGATCAAGCCACATATTCTCTTACATCGAAGTTATATGAATGGCAAAACGCCATTGTCATCGACCAAGTAGCCAGTAATTGGAGCTTACTGCCCTCATTTCCCATACAAATGGCGTATTTGTATACAAATATCGCCATATTTCCGAAACACGACCAGCGCTGATGACATCCACGTATAAAACACATGGCTAAACCCCATCCGATTCAACGACCGAGGGAATTAAACTGAACCGAAGCCCGGTTTCATTTGCCTTCATATTTTTGCGTATCAAATTTCAATGAAAACCCATCTCTTTTTTCTACGACACGTGCCGTCTGCGCCACCCTCGCCGCGCCGCTGATGACGGCCATTGTGGCGCGGCGCACGCGGCACTATAGCGCCGCCCGAGATCTTATCGCCGGCACGCGGTAAGGCCCGGCTAAAAACGCGGCGCCGCGTGGACGGGGGTGCAATTAGGGGATGGCCAGTGGCCCCCCGCGGCACGGCTTTTGAGGGGCGACCGGGACGGCCGGCCGGCGCCAGATGAGGTCGCCCCGGCGGCGACGCCTCGGACAAAGCCGTAGCCGCAGACGGCCACGTGTCGACGTCAGGCCCTGCTGGGGCGAAACGCCGCTTTTTCGGAAACTCATCAGATTGATTGGCACCGCCTGTGGATTATGTTTCGTGGATAAAGAGATGCCGTCAGCACGTAGTCGGCCCGCTCGGATGTGATAGGGAGGGCCGGGCCGATGCATGGATGCGATCGCCGGACGCGTATTTCACACACTCGCACGGTCTTGCAAGGCTGCTATCTGTTTCGTGCGATACGTTAACACACATGTAATTGTGGCATTACAACTTATGCATACACATCGCAGCCTGAAAACTCTAAATTTGCGGCGTTACTAAGCATCGGCTTCAAAACGAGGAGCTACCGCCGCCCTTGACGTGTCACATGCTCTCATCACGTGCTATTAGTTCTCTGGGCCATCTCTTTAGGCATGCAGCTCTGCACCCTAACACGCCTGTCTGTTACCACACACGGAGCGGATTCCGCTCAATCACCGTAGCCAAAACCATAATGCACATGTCCAAACGCGAGTGAAATGTCAGAATCTGCGTGGTCCGCCTTTTAGAACAGACTCGCACATAGACTGCGTGCTCCTGTCGCCTTCGGTGACAGGCCGATTCATCACTCCCCCTCCGCCCCCGGTGGCGGTGACCACCCACCGGCGGGCATTTCACGCGCGGCCGCCACCCTGTCATGCCCGGCGGCCATTTAGCCCGCCGCGACTGCATATCGCGGTGAAATCGGGCGTGCGCCGCGCGCGGAAGGGTTGAGGGCCGGCCGCCGCCGCCGGGGGCTCAGTGTCGAACCCGCGCTATGGCAAACAGGCGGCGCCTGCCGCGTCACTTTGTGCCGACGATTAGCTGAGCGCGCAGCCGCTGGTGCGTAGAAGGGGCGTGCGCCGGAGCTCAAACAGGCAGTAAAAACGCAGACATGCCCCGACCGGAGACGACCAAACGCGCCACTGACAAATGGAAGGGCTTAATTCGCATTCATGACTGAGTGCTATTTGATGGCAGCTATGAGGCTTTGACCGGCAGGACTCCCCCTGAATTCAGTAAATGGTTGAGGGCATATTGTAAATATATCCAGCATCAATTAGGTGCTTAGTCCAACTCGTTTCAATTTAATGCGTGCGGCGGTGCGCGCGTATCATCCTTTCGTGCGTACGTGAAGGACGCTGGCCCCAGTTATTTTGCAGACAATAAGCACATGCTCCCTTCCGGAACACGAAGGTGCTGACAAACGCGTGAGAACATTTTCTTAGTCGGGTGTGTCAGATAACTGATCTGTTTAACAGCACGCGATGAAAAACAATCGCAACATCTAGAAGAATTCCCGTCTGACCATTCAATTTTCATCGCGTAAGCCTGCAAGGTCACAGAAATTTCACCATACAAACCTCAGTCGATATCAAAACCTCGGTTCGTCACCTAAACTCGTCATTCGTCACATAGGTAGCCTCATTGCATAACTGATTTCATTGCTGTCTTTAATGAAAAATATTTCAACTTGGGGTACTCTGACAAATGCAAACCTATTCGGCAGCTCGATATGAATGGATGCTGGGATTTCAGCAGCATGATGTAGTAAGAGGACACTGCGACAACTTTTCGTAAGATTTTTTCGCACGAATTTTCGTGAGGAACTTCCTAAACAAACATTGCATCTGATGCTTCCTCAGCGACGGTCATCTAGTTAACCCACTTCGGCAAACGTGAGCCCATGACAGAGTGAGTCACATATTTAACGAAAGCATGTAGGCTTTGTACAATTTCAGAATGAAAGGCAAACAAAAGAGTACCTTATCAAATAATGGGCAAAGTTGGCTTTTTTATACGACAAATTTCGCTCTATTTTTCTTTACCTCTGTTTAAGTTATAACTCTGTTAATGTAGAACAATGGGTTGTGCAAGCTGTGAATACTGCCCGCGGTGTGCCAGAAACATGCAATGTGTCATAATGTTTGTGAGAAGATGTTGACCTTGCGTAATAAAGGCGGGAGTATGTATCTTTTCCAAAACATACAGCTTCTGGCCCGTATGAATCCTTGCCTCGATGCCGAATCCAACTTCGGCTTGCCTGTTGGTACCTTATGCAGTGTAATGTGCCTCAACGCCGTGTTTAAAGCTGCAACGACACGTGACAAGCCATTGAAGGGAACGAGGTCCGTAGAATATGAATAAGCGCCTAGTTATCAACTTTCAATGTCGACGGGGAAGCCCTGGTTAAACGACATTATAGAGGAAAACGGTTGGCTATATTGGCCGCACCCGACGTTTCAAGCTGCGCTTATTATCACGGGTGACCACAAATGATCAAAGCACGACTTGAACCATCGAGTATTGTCAATATAACCAAAGTTTACCCTATAACGTCGTTAAACCAGTACCTCCTGGTATATACAAGGTTGATAACTTAGCGCGATAACTCTGAGCTCATAACACCGAAAAAACAGGAGCTGCATGACTTTCTTGCTCATGTCAAGGCCTTTCCAGACCGTAATGTCAGTTCTATTTCAGTTGGGCTGGGCTGGACGGGTCGAGCAGGACCGGCGATCTTCACAGCTCACGTTTCCCGTTCAAATACAAGAACAAGGTGCAATGCTCAGCTATCCAACTGTATTAAATGCCTACAGTGCATGCACTTCAGAGATGCAAGGTTTCGTACAAAACTGCTCACTAACTTTATTTGCATGTCATATGTTACAACATGAAAGACCTGGTATGGGCTTGGATGCATTATTCCTTCCAATTGTGAGCAATGTGATGCAACGTAACGCCACATGTTGAACGATGATATAAGAACACTACATGAATATGCCAAAAGGACATGCTTAAATTACAAATGGGGACAGTTCCTATGCCTAAGTTGATGGATACTTCTAGGTTTGTACAACTCTATCCCATGGAACACCGTACGAATAAATAAAACAATCGTAAACAAGAGGTGACTAGAAGGCAAAGCCGCATGACGCATACGTCTGAGACGCTTTGAAAGACAGTTTGATTAGGTCAGCACATGGACGCACTCGCAAATAAAATGAGAGCACAGGAAAATGCCTCGACGGCGCTACATGGCGTGACTTCAGACTAGAATGTTTTCCCAACAGCTGGCACAAAGAAAGCAACCACAACCACCAAGTTCGCTGTAACTGTGCGTATCGGCGACAGCGCTCGCTCACACCGAACACTCTGAAACCTCGCGTGCAGGTTGAGCGAGACCAGGTGCCATTGCAGGACTCGGGCCAGCTCCGATCAGCACCGCTAGCGCCAGCACAGCACCGGCGAGTCCTGACGCCGCCACAAGGGCCCCCAGCGCCGCCAGCGCCAGCGCAGCACCAGCGCCGCCGATACCAAAGCAGCACCAGCGCCGCCAATACCAGAGCAGCACCAGCGCCGCCAGCGCCAGCGCAGCACAAACGAGTACTGGCGCCGCCACGGGAGCCGCTCAGCGCCGCCAGTACCAGAGCAGCACCAGCGCCGAGGCGGACAGCAGCAGCGAGGCGGGCAGCGCGCCGCCGCCGCCGCCGCGCATGCGCAGCACCGGCGCGCCGCGGCGCTTGTGGCCTGTCTTCTCCAGCTGATCGGCGCAGCGCCGCAGCGCCAGCCCGACCGCCCTGGCCGCCTCAGAGGAGACTGCGCTCTCTCCGTACTGTGGCGGCGCCACCGACGGTGGCGGCGGCCGGCCGGCGGCAGCGGCGGCGCCGGGATGGTCTCTGGTCGCACCGGCGGCGCTGGCGACGGGGTCGCCCAGCTGGCCGAAGGCGCCGGAGCAGCTCTGGACGAGGTCAGGCAGCGGCGGCACGCGGTCTGAACGGTCGCTGGTGTCGACGGCAGCATCAGCGGTCAGCTTCAGACTGCCCAGCGCACCTGCCGCGTGAGAGGTTCCACTCAGAAGCCTGTCTGGTGCGTCCCCCTTAACAGCACTTATCCATGCATCTATCACGATGGGAGGGTGGGTAGGCTATGATGGGATGACCAGCAATTGATGCTTTGAGAGTACTGATTATACTGTGAGGGCGACGGATAGGATGGGCATGTTTCGCACTACCCTCACGTCATTTGGCTTAATGATAATTCCATGGCGCCAGGCCAAATTTATGGCCATGCCGCATGAGCCTTTTAAGATCACCATTGTTTTATGAAACAAATGGGAAAGAGTGGCGATACAAATTATCATATCGTTGTTAACTTCGAACGATATCTTACTTAGGGAGATATGAACACCACACATATGAAATGGCGCATAATACTTTGGACGCTTTTGGAGCCGGCTTAAAGACATAACAAGCGGAATTATATATTTTGATAAAAAAGTCACCAAGACAAATTGTTTACATTCACCGAGTCTCTCACCATAATAGCCTGTTCACAAATTGCCATGAGAGAGCGAAACACGCTTCCCAGCTAAGCATACAACTCGTAAGGTTTGCACAACCATAGCGTGACACATAAAAACCATATATATATATATATATATATATATATATATATATATATATATATATATATATATATATATATAGAGAGAGAGAGAGAGAGAGAGAGAGAGAGAGAGAGAGAGAGAGAGAGAGAGAGAGAGAGAGAGATATATATATATATATATATATATATATATATATATATATATATATATATATGGTTTATGTGTCATGCTATGGTTGTGCAAACCTTACGAGTTGTATGCTTAGATGGGAAGCGTGTTCGCTCTCTCATGGCAATTTGTGAACAGGTAGTATGGTGAGAGACTCTGTATATGTATATATATATATATATATATCTCTATCTCTCTCTCTCTCTCTCTCTCTCTCTCTCTCTCTCTCTCTCTCTCTCTCTCTCTCTCCTCCTCTCTCTCTCTCTCTCTCTCTCTCTCTCCCTTCTCTCTCTCTCTCTCTCTCTCTCTCTCTCTCTCTCTCTCTCCCTCCTCTCTCGCTCTCTTCTCTCTTCTCTCTCTCTCTCTTCTCTCTCTCTCTCTCTCTCTCTCTCTCCTCTTTCTCTCTCTCTCTCTCTCTCTCTCTCTCTCTCTTCTCTCTCTCTCTCTCTCTCTCTATCTATCTATCTATCTATCTATCTATCTATCTATCTATCTATCTATCTATCTATATCCTCGCTCTTTGCACACTCTCATGCACTCTCGTTTTTCTTTGAGTGGAAAGTTACGCCTCGTAATTCACGAGAGTGCGCAGTGAGCGAGTGGCTGTTATGTTACCAGTGCGGAAAGATGGCCACATACGGATTTTTTGGACATGGCTCACCATTCTCATCACATTAGTACAGGATTTCAAGTTAGTGAGCTAAATTCCACGATGTACTTTCCTTTCTATACGGGTATGTCAATTAAGTAGCTTTGTGCTGCATTCAGAGAGAACATTTTCTCTATTTTGCATACAAAGGTTTGTTTTCATTCCTTTCTGGATTGTTTTTTGCCCCCACACTTCATTCACTTTTGACGTGCTAATTGATATTGAATCAACAATTATCTGCGTTTTTGGCAAAGGACCGGTTGGATCACGCTAGCATGCAACGTGAAGAGCTTAAATTCGAGCTCTTTAAACGAAAGCGCAAGCAGTTTTATTACATATATTAAAGCACGCGCATTGGCAGAATAAAAAGGGAAAAAGGTCCGCTGAATAACCGTACATTTTGAATAAAAAGAACAAATACAAAGTAGCACCGCAGTGATGGTCGTTTTATTGCACTGTCAAACTCAGCACGCAACGCTCGAAAACGTCTATATACGTACACAAACACGAGATAAAATGACTCAACCCAGGGGTATTTGAAACTCCCTGAATCACGCAACAAAAAAGCATATCACGAGTGTACGCATTAACCCCCCCCCCCCCCCAACGTGGCTCCAGCCCCCCCCCCCCTCACAGCTGGGAGAAGAAAGTGGGCTAGGTCGGCGAAACCCCGTTCTTGGCGTATTTTGGGTAGACTTCATCATTTTTACTGTCCACCACGCCACAAACTCATTTGAGAAACTTCGCTCCCTTACTGCATGCGTGGGCATTGTGACTATAAATCAAGGCTGAAAACATCAACTGGCATCCTATTTATGGCCACCACCAGCCGGCTCCGATACGGTCACCTGATACGCCTTCTTCATGTCATGTTCCAGCAGCCTCAAAAGCTACGCAAGCTATTAAGTGCGTTTGCGGGGAACATTATGCACATAAATAACGACATAGTAATAGCCTCATCATTTATGCCATTCGTTTCGATAAAATCAGATGGTCGAAATATCAATTATATTTCTCTTCTATTACATCTCCATTTATATATCCATTCTCCTCCTGCTTTCTCCGAGAAATAAGGCTATACTACTGACTTGTCTAACCTCAAAAGTGGCTGAGTTCTGCCGCTGACAGGCTTAACGCCCTACTGCGCAGCGCTAGCCCGATGACAGACTCTTGATTGACATTGTTTTAAAAGATTGAATATTCATGTCCTACTTTTTGAATGGCTTATAACGGCTTGTTGGTAATCGGAATGGCTTTACTGGATTACCTATGAAATTCAGCTTGTTTATGTCTTTAAGCCGGCTCCAAAAGCGTCCAAAGTATTATGCACCATTTCATATGTGTGGTGTTTATATCTCCCTAAGTAAGATATCGTTCAAAATTAACAACGATATGATAATTTTAGCATAACGTGCAGATTACACATTTCAGAAAAAGATCCGTGAGCCTATTTACTAAGGTAAAAAACCATGCTAACAAGCTGCCTACAGCTGACAAAAGAGGAACCATGAATGATAGTGCTGAACGGTACTGGTATGCTGAATAAGTGCGCGAAGGACAGGTGCCCCTGCCATGGAATCTAAGTGCATTGCAGCTACCATAGATGCACAATAGAGGTGTCAGTGATCGTTTTCGGGGCATAACTCATTCATTATCTCTTTTGGGCTGTCGTATTTAGATTACAATGTACTTAAGCCGAGGCACGTCTCAGAGTGTGTGTGTGTGTGCAGAGGAGGGGGTCATGTAGCTAATGCTAAACATTTTCAAAAAGTTCCATTGACCCCTGGTCCCTTCACTGTGTTTAATCTCGATGACTTTCCATGTAGATCGTAATGAAAATCTTGGACCAATTTCAAATAGACGCTAGGAAGCATGACCACGTCTTTGTGAGGTTGCATATGTTGTTTTTGTGTTGATAACGTTGGAAAATGATAACCGTGCAATGCATTATATAAGGAACATGACTATCATTAGTTATGTTGCTGGGCGGCAAAGATGCCTCACTGTTTTAGAAGTGTCATATGTAAATATCTGCTGTACATCCGTGCGCGCTATTCTGCACTGATGCTGTCCATCATAACTTCGAAAGTATGCGAGCAAGCCGACGCTCATCATGTGGAGTGCGAAGACTGCATATCGATTTTTTCTTAGCGACGCCGCGCGGGGGCAGACCGTCCATTGGCATGGTAGTGTTTCTTCAACAAGGGCGGGCAGTGATTGAGTGATGATTTCGCACTTAACGATGATCGGCACAGTATCGGCATAGCAGCAACATTGACGTAGAGGTGAAGGCTTTTGGGCTCAGTTCTATTGCCGACCATCACGAAACAGCTAGAAACAATATACGACAAGGACTGTGTGAATTTCGTTTATGTACGTCCACACGAATGTTTACTGGGCGAGTAGTGTTAGGATGATGCCGGAGACATGGAGCACGTGCTACCCCTGGGTCATAGCAAAACTGCCGTATCAGCAGTAAGAAACGCAGCACCGCCCCGCGGCGCCCAGGTCAGATTGAAAGGTGCAAGCTGTGGTTCTCAGCAGCGCGTTAATGAGAAGACAATCACTTGTTTACACATCGCTCGATCACTTTACGACGCGTTTGAATGCACAGGTCCCGTTGGTGCCAACATTTTGCGCCTACTGCCCGATGTTTATATATTGATTTACTTATATCGGCAAATAGGTACTAAGATAAGGCATCTCCTTCTCATCACCTAGGCGCTGATATGTATGGATCCGTTGCTTTTATTTTCAAGACAAACAGGAGTACCGCCATCCATGGCTAGACTCCAAATAGAAAATCTCAAGGAGAATGCGCACGAATTTGGTCCCAAGTCTTATTCAATCTTTAGATGTACAACATAAGACAATGTGTTTTGTGTGTGCAATATTGTTACACAACACAACATTTCTTCGCGCTTATCCGCAAATTTGCCTCGTTTCACCACTCTCGCAATACTGATCCTTCTCTGTAAAAATCAAATTCTGATGCTGTGGATTGCCGATGCCGCATTATCGGACCCTAAGGTGCTGCTTCTGATTAAAATCACAAATATCATGCCATGCCAGACATGAACATCATCACAAACGTCATCTCCACCACATCAGAAGACGGTGCTTAATATAGTATTTTGGGATCAGGAAGTCAGGTGGCTATCTTTTGACGAGCAGGAAACACCCTTTACCGTTGCATTCCATAGATCACAAACAGCGGGCTCTCAATATGAAAAGAAATAGCACCAATGAGTTTGTTCACCTAATGATATGAAATCACGTTTGTATCGATTGATTGCAATCTGCGATTCAGATCGAGACATGTGCTGCACTAGCCACAAGTGGATGGAAACCGCAACCGGGCAAATGGTAAAATTACAGCAAGCCAAAAATACAGCAAGCCAAAACTACAGAAAGCCAAAACACAGCAAGCCAAAATTACAGTAAACCAAAATTGTCATAAATAACAGGAGTTAGACCCCAGTTATGGTCTAAATGGGCTATCCACAAATGATTGCGATATGTGTGGTGGCAGCGGTCCAGTCACCTACAAGTTGCACGCCAGCCTGCCATTCACCGCACCCATCACAAGGAGTCGATCACTGCTACACTGCACCCATCACAAGGAGCTTATCACTGTGACACTGCACCCATCACAAGAAGCTTATCACTGTGACACTGCACCCATCACAAGGAGCCGATCACTGCGACACTGCACCCATCACAAGGAGCCTATCACTGCGACACTGCACCCATCACAAGGAGCCTATCACTGCGACACTGCACCCATCACAAGGAGCCTATCACTGCGACACTGCACCCATCACAAGGAGCCTATCACTGTGACACCGCAGCCCGACTAGCATCAAAACCTCCTCTACCAATTTGAGCGTCGCATTACCACCACAGCGCCCCAACTCAAATCCGGCTACCGCCACCACACCACCTCTCTCTGATCTGACCCGAGCACCATCATCACATTCCCCCGCCACTGACCTGACCCGAGCACTACCACATCCTCCCGCCACTGACCTGACCCGAATACCACCAACACATTCACGCGCCACTGACCTGACCCGAGCACAACCACTACAGCCTCCCGCCACTGACCTGGCCCGAGCACCACCATCACATTTCCCCGCCACTGACCTGACCTGAGCACCACCACCATATCCTTCCGCCACTGACCTGAGTGCAGCGTAGCGGCCGCTTCCGTGCGCCCGCGCCCAGCGCCGTGCTGGCACAGCCGTACCAGCCGCCGAGTCAGCAGCTGGAGCTGGCAGGCGCAGCGGCTCTGGCGCTG
>NW_023596136.1:2104111-2116611 GCF_011947565.3 Pollicipes pollicipes
GAGAGAGAGAGAGAGAGAAGAGAGAGAGAGAGAGAGAATAGAGAGAGAGAGAGTAGAGAGAGAGAGGAGAGAGGAGAGAGAGAGAGAGAGAGAAGAGAGAGAGAGAGAGAGAGAGAGAGAGAGAGAGAGAGAGAGAGAGAGAGAGAGAGAGAGACAGAGAGAGAGAGAGAGAGAGGGAGAACATGGAGTAGCTAGGTAAAGATCCGTCTGCTGCGTCATGTCGCACATGACGTCACGTCCCAACCAATCACCGACCAGCTTCTGTAGCAGTCGGTGATTGGTATTATAAGACTTTACTTCCGTCGTTGTTTTGAACATTTTTTTGTGAGATACGATCTAACCATATAAGCTCAAGATGTCATGTTAATGAGAAAATTTATTTTCGAAGGCAAGCTCCTTTTGCTATGGCTGACACTTTTGTGAAAAGCGACTTCAAGAGGCGTTGAATAAGTAAGACTGTGGCTTACAGCCACGCAGCCAGCGAACATTAAGTCTGTGCAGTTGTACAATCTGCAATAGAAGGTCGATCTTATCGCTGTTTTCAATGGTGTTTGTCATGCCAAGTGTGCTCACCAATCAATTAGTTTCCCGCGTCTTCACCTCAGTTATTAATCTCCTGGTGCCCAGTTGTAAGTCACAAAATTTAGTCAATTCACGCATGATCTATGGAACACATCTCCGCAGTTCGGATGACCGATGGCTCCCTAAAAACTGAGAATCATTCGAGCTAAAATCACACACCCAGTGTTCTCGGTGTGCCAAAACGGAGTACACCTATATTCTCCACAAGACAATCACGTTTCACAGCCCGATCTCGATTAGTGTGTCGGTCATTTAAGATTGCCTCATCTCCGCAGCCATCGAGTGAACGGAAATAGTGAACAGTGAAAAGGACGAACAAGGCTGCTTACGGGAACAGGCGCCACGGGTGGCTGATCAGCTGGTCCATGACATCACCCCATTCGCTTCTATGCATTGGTTATGTGCAACGTAGGTCATCGAGTCATGCACGAGTGACGAATCCTTCAGGCATCAGCTGTAGATGAAGACAGGCCCCGCTCCGCCCCGCCCCGCTCCCCCTCGCCTCGCTCTCTCGTACACAGCCTCCGAGCATGACGGGCGCTTTCTAGTCGCAATATCTGCAATCTTGACGGAGGACCTGCAAATATGTTCCGGCATAGCTGTGACGAAAGAGTTGACGTTCTCGGCCGTTGTATTTCTTTCCAATGATCAGCTGAAGTCACCAAAATAATCAGAATCAGAAAGAACAGGACTGAATCTTTACGTAGATGTCTTAGGCGCCACCCCAGAGCAAACGTACTTGAGCTGACCAATGCGTGTATCATGTAATCCCAAAAATCCTTCAAAAATACGACGGTTTATGGAACTAATGGTGGAGGTTTGTGCGTTGTTGCGGTTTCGAAAGGTTTTTGACAACATAGGCCTGATGATATAATGCATCCTAGTAAATTGTGACGCTGCTCGCCGTGGCGCGACACACGTGACACGCGTGTCATGCGTATCACGTGCAAACTTGCCCCTTTAATTTCAAACCCACTTGTCTTTCATTTAATAGCCGACGGCTATTCCCAGGATGGCTCCTCCTGGCCACGCAAGCCTATGCAACAACGGACGACAGCTGATGAGACTTGCAGCAGCAACACTTAATGAGCGCCGTAAAATCGCACACGGCGCTCCCGGGGGACATGTGAAAGCAGTCGGTGAGCAAGCCATGCGTGACGAGCATCACCAATGACGATGGTGAATGGATCCATTTGCTGTGAGCTATGTAACATTGCAAAGGCGTCAGTGCCAGGGTTTTCGCAGGCAGGCATTGCAAAGACAGGCATTCTTAAACACCTCGGAGAGCGTTGGCCAGTTTTTGGGGCATGCAACTGTGCTTTGGTGTTGTGTTGTTAAGTGGTGAATATCGTTTTTATGGTACTTTGTGGCTGAAAACTACGACCCTAATACTGTATTGACAAATTTCGGCATATGCAAACGTGTGGCAAACCCTGAATGTCAATTCCAAAGAAGCATGTTGATTAGCGCCAATTCCGTATCTTTCCAAAACGCTAAAACAGAAACTGACTCACTGACATCCGGCCTTCTTAGCGTCTCAGCATTACCAACGAGCAATATCAAGTCTGAAAATGGTAGACAGTTTTCCTAGAGAAAAGAAAGGAGAGGCTAACTTTGAGAAGAGTGGCCAGGCCAGAATCCGAAGCAGGCGAGAACGATAATGGTACCGTTGGAAAACTTGGCCCCGCAATGGATAGCGGACTTCCGTGGGACCTGGTATTGCCTGTAATGCGATGCTTAATGGTACATGCATGTATATCCTAGGAACAGCAAATGAGGTACAGTTATTTATGCTTTCTTATACAGAAAGTTATTCGTCCCTTCTTTAACAAGCACTCGGGTGGCCGGCTAGATACCCTTCGCTCGGGGGGAGGGGGTCAATTTGACCCCGCCCCCTGAGATCTCAGGAACTAAGAAAACTAGGAACACCAAATTTACAGGGTGTCTTGACCTGTACGTGAACTCACTGAAGTCAAAGTTTGAGCTTCCTAGGTTATGATGATCAGGTCATTAAAGGTAAAAAAGGTTAAATTTCAGGTTGGTCTCCAAAGTGCCCCCAGAACATAGGCAACTGTTTCTAAGCAAAAGATCAAAAGCTCATTTGAGGTCAGTGACCTTGTTTGACCTTGTTCTGTGTGTCCTTGTGTCCAGTGACCTTGTTTTGAATGTCATGGTGACCAAAATCATACAAGAATGCTTTAAATTTTGCATTTTAATAAGTGACAAAAATTACGCAAGGTAGTATGCTCCTAAAACAAAATATCGACCAGGGTCATCTCAGCTCAATGACTTTTTCTGACCTCTAAGAAGTCAATGGAAGATGTATAATGCGGTTCCTGTTGCCAATAAATTCAAAATAAGCACCACAAACTATCCCATACAGCGAGCCTTAGTGTAATAAATCAGGTTGGTTGTGGCCTTGGTCTGACTTTTATACCTGACTTTAGGCCAACGCAATTTGTTCATTCAATATTTGTGGTGCCTAAGAAAGTATTTCAGAGATGTATGGCTTCGCCAAACACTCCGTCATTGTATCAGATTGGACGATTCCCTAGAAATTGCCTTCGCTGAAACCATGGCCTCACTTTGACCTGCCATAGGTCAGCGACCTTACAAGGTACGTCTAAATTGTTTATGTCAAACGATCCGCTATTCAATTTTCTACAGCTATGCAAAATTTGGCGCCGCTACGCCGCGCCGTTCGGAAGCCATTCTGGAAAAACCTTCGGGGGGTCAATTTGACCCCAACCCGAGCGCATGCTAAAGCACAAGTTGATAAAACTTTCGAGCATGCGTCCCGAAAGACAACCAGGAGCTTTTCAGGTGTTACATTTCTGCACGATATCAGCACTCAGATAGCTCCACAATACTGCGTCCAAGTTCTCTTCACTACTGGTCCCCCTCGATGTTGGGGCTCCGGTCCAAGTCATACCTACTTGACCGGAAGAGGTCCTGCTGCCATACAGCACCATGATCATGCCCGTCAGGATAAGGGCCTCGTATCATGCCGTGGGCCTCGAGCATAAGGATCTTCACCTTGTATTGGGTTTATGTTTTCTAATTCACAACAGGGCCCTATGCCGTGCGCTGGCTCTCAATCACTTCAGACTGTGATATTATTAAAGGTTGTCCTTGCTTATCGTGAGGTTGTTTGCAGCACGGCCATTTTCGATCTTACCCGATCCTTGCATAACTGAATCCTGATCTTGATGAGGTTGAAAATGCTTGGGACGGGAAGCATGGAGAGCAGGTGGAGATTGGAATGACGATGGGGCAACCAGGATCTGCAACGGCGGGGGAGGGGACTGCCAGGATCTGCGATGACTATTGAAGTTGGTTTCCTCCGACGCCGAAAGCAAATGTCCAGCTGCGCACCGTTTACATCCACTCGGCTACCCGATGATCTTGTCACTGACTTGCTGGTGGTGGGCGCGACACGTCACTGCCCATGGTAATTCATGAAATGAAAAGCCGGAACAATTTTACTGATCACCAGATTGCGGAATGAAACTCAATAGTGTGGTGGTAAAAAACTGCGCTCGACCCTGACGTGCGGGGGCTGAACCCCATGGGTCTCGCTTGACTTGCACCTCTGACTGCACCGTTCACCGCGAGGTGACTGCGCAACACGATCGTCACGACAGAGGCACGGACAGAGCGGCGATCTCGTCAGAAGCGAGCGGCAGCGGGCCTGGGTCGAGTCCCACAAGAGCGGCGATCTCGTCGGAAGCGAGAGGCAGCGAGCCTGGGTCGAGTCCCATCAGAGCGGCAGTTCTCCTCGACCGTGTCGTCCCGCGGCGGCGGTGTGCCCCAGTCCGACTCTCTGAACGCTCTACCAGATCGGAACCTCGTCATTAACTTGGACTATGGATAGACCCAGCAGCAATCTGCATGTCGATCATAATCGCATATCGATAAGCATCGTCATCTGCTCACCGAAAGGCAACACTTACTGTTGTATGCTGACGGGAAGCATTCGTCAGTGTTCTTTGGTCCACAGTTCAAGTTGTCAGTCCTTGAACATAGCATAAACCTGGGCTGTATAATTTTGTGACACTACAGATGAGGTTGCATTCTATTGCTTCTCAGCGGCAATTTTCGTTGATACAGAACCAATGGTAGCGATTCGCAGTATGAGAGCGAAAGCAACATGCTGACTGACATGGAGAAGCAATCGCTGATGCGTGCGTATCGATGTCAGTGATTACCCTCATCCACAACAGCAATACAACAACCACACTCGCTAAGTGTTTCAGCAGGTTCTACCGGAAGCTCAGACTGCCGGAGCACGCAACCACTTACGTCCACTTTTATAAACGGCGTTGCACCTAAGCCACTAACCTATGCAAAACGTCCAACAAGTCCACCGCCCGGAAACCGCGCAACAAAGTGCCGCAATCGAAACACAGCAATGTCCGGCCGTTTCCACGCGTTAGGGGCAATCACGCCTGCGTGCACCGGTCTCGTCTGCAACGCGCCGCTCATCGCCGTCGACCGGCCACCCCTTTATGAATCGACGCGGCCCCTAATTGGCAACCGGCGCGGGGGAGCGGGTGGGGCGCGTGCCGACCTGCGGGGCGGAAGCGCACGCCGAGCGGACCCCAGGAAACGGTAACGGGGCCGGGCGGGCGAGCCGCGCCGCTCGGCAGCCATTACCGGCCGGCACCGGCCGCGCCGTATGGAAATGAGCCGGCGGCTGGTCATCGTCGACCTCGACGGGCACCCCACCGATCTGTTTATCGCCAATATCCGGTTCCGGAGAAGGCTGTGATCACCGCAGGCCACCAGCAATGGGCTACTTTATTGGCCGTGCAACAAATCAGAGTGTCTGTTTCGGTAGGAGAATATCCCGAAACCGGATGTGAGAGGTCGTAAGTTAGGGGTTGGAAAGCGTGGACTGTCCAGAAAACGTCCGTAGAGAAGTCTGGGGTTTGAGAGTAAGCATGTTGCGGATCGTTGTAAACAAAACAGCTGGAACTTGGAAGGGTTTCCCTTTTTAAAATTTAACCATGCTTGTTTAAATTGAAGAAGTGAGTGAGTTATGTTTTCAACATCTGCTGACAAGTTTGCCAGCGTAGACTTGCGTGTATAAATTCGCGACCTGCGTAGAAACTTGCGTATAGCACGTGCGAAATAACTTAAGACCCAGGGTGGAGTTGGCAGTATCAGCACCGGCAAACCCAAGAACATGACCATGACAAGCTCAAGGACATAGCGTTATTAACAACAAGTTTCAACTTTTACCTAAAAATAGTTAGGCATTTTTAATTGCATGGGATTCTGGGTTCGGAGCTCCCGCTGTGTAGCGCTTTCATAAGCCCTGGTCCTAGCTCGCGCTGCGTAGCGCTTCCATAAACCCTGGTCCCAGCTCCTGCTGTGTAGCGCTTCCATAAACCGTGGTCCCAGCTCCCGCTGCGTAGCGCTTCCATAAACCCAGGTCTCATCCATCGGACCGTGCGCTTCTAGTTCAACGGCGTAATGAGGTGCAAGCCCAACTGGACGAACGGATGCGCAGCCATCACGCTTGGCACAGTGATGCGTCCGCCTTCTGACCTCATCTGACCTTGAGCAGCTGTTGGTACCGGCCGCAGCAGGAGCAAATAACGCGCGCTTGCGGTGAGTTGAGCCGCCAATTCCCCACGGTCAGTTTGGATACAGACTCTTTACGTGATCGAGCTCCCGAATAGGGAAGGATGGAGGTGATGCAGTGAGGAGACGAATGAAGCGAATTTTCGGCTAACATTTTGATCTGCATGACCTGATTAAAACTCAAGATAAGTTTGGTATTATTTATGATGGGTGTGTGTAACCATTCACCCATAGCATCACACGAGATGCATTTATTTCCATGGCCCTTAACGAATCATTGTCACTCGAAATGAACGACAAAATGGACCTTTCGGAAACCGGTCAGGCAGAGGAAAGTAAAAAAGTACTTTATAGACTGATGCAGCGGAGGTATTTGTATAGCAGAACCGTGCTTCCGGTAGTCATAGAAATGCGACGCTACTAAGAGCAGTATTGAGGACCTGTTGCAGACTTGGGCAGTTTGACCATTTCACTGTCAATGAATGACAGCACCTACGACGTCATAAATATTCCGACGCCGTCTACTGACACCTTACACTGTCGTAAGCTCAACAGTTACATGCAGCCAGCTTCCCCCCGGCAATCTAAATCTTTTAAAGTCAACCAACGACTCATTCGCATGCACTTCCACGTGTTGCATGCATGATTCATCCATATTACACAAAGGCTTTTCTCCAGAGCTGTAGTGGCCACGGAAAGCAACAGTTTTCTTTGCACATCGAATTTTCTCGGTATGGTTCACGTTGACAGGCATACGAAACTAGCAGTCCACGGCGGTATTAATACGCCACGCAATTTATGCACAACTAGACAAAAGGATGCCTTGCTTTAGAGGTAATTTTTTAGCTGTGATGGCACAGACAAACCCGAACTAATGATCATGTGCATACATATGATAAACATATGCATACATGCACCTGTGTGCATGTATGCATCTGCATATGTTTGCAATCACAGCATTATCCACAGCCTGGACGTCCAACGAGGGCAGCGATAATATGGATATGGACATGGATAAGAGAAACGTGCAGTATATGCGGCACGTAATCACACATATTATCACAACATTACACACATGCCTCTACATACCACACAGTAAGAACAGGGTTATCCCGGGCCATGCATACTCTGCTGGAGTCTGGGTATGACGCACTTAGTCGCTGCTGTGACGTTACCACCTCGCTGATTACGTCGCTGATGCGAGGCCACCGCAATTGGACAGATAGGGTCTCCACGACGTCTCTGAACCAACAGCGACCGACTGATGTGAGCCCGCAGGGTAGCCCGTTACGTGGCCAAGCGTCATCGGAAAGTCTCAACGCCACGACATTCACTTCCTTTCAGTGTGCCTAAGCTCTGTTAAGTGTGCTGGACCATTGGCTGCGCAGCAGCCGACTCTGTCCGGGACCTGCTTTGCTGCAACGTGTAGCTGTTTTTTTCTCGAGCCGCTATTTCATGCGCATGAACTATTTTTACCACTAAAACTAATGTCTTGCATTATTTGATTTCAACTAAGACAACCGCAGAGCACACCCGCGCAACCAGCTTAAGAAATCTCCAACTGCATTCAATTGTGGCTGCTGAGTGCATTCCTTTCATTGGTCGGCAATGCCACTACACATTTTTATGGGGATTGCATGAACATTGCCAAAGTCACAAAAGTGATCCTGAAATCAACGGTTTCATCAATCAACGCACTAAACATACTGTTGTAGGACTGCTCATTTAACCGTTGGTATAGTCTCTAAAACCTCTTAAGAACTAACGTTATCTAGCAATGAATCACTCTTTTAGCCCGACGGTACAATGGCCTCAACACGTGACCTATCGAACCAGAGTCATTGCCGTTTCTCACGATAAACAAATTCCTCAACTTTTGTTTTGTGCTGCAAAGTCTCACCTCTCCACCTCGTGTGATCCACATCACGTCGCACTCTTCGTTCTGTGCTCGCCCCCCCCCCCCCCTTGACGGAGGGAAGGGTAGGGGAGGGGCGTCTCGTCGGCGTCCGCCGCCGCCGCCTCCCGCGCTCCTCCAATGAGCTCAGCGCTCCGGCCAGCGGCGGCCGGCGGCAGCTGGCGGCAGCGGGCGTCACTCGCCGCCGCCGGCCGCTCCGCGTCGGATGTGGGCCCGCCAGCTGCTGATGACGGCCGCCGTGCCGCTGGGCCCGGCCGAGGAGCTGGGCCAGCGCCAGAGCCGCTGCGCCTGCCAGCTCCAGCTGCTGACTCGGCGGCTGGTACGGCTGTGCCAGCACGGCGCTGGGCACGGGCGCACGGAAGCGGCCGCTACGCTGCACTCAGGTCAGTGGCGGAAGGATGTGGTGGTGGTGCTCAGGTCAGGTCAGTGGCGGGGAAATGTGATGGTGGTGCTCGGGCCAGGTCAGTGGCGGGAGGCTGTAGTGGTTGTGCTCGGGTCAGGTCAGTGGCGCGAGAATGTGTTGGTGGTATTCGGGTCAGGTCAGTGGCGGGAGGATGTGGTAGTGCTCGGGTCAGGTCAATGGCGGGGGAATGTGATGATGGTGTCGGATCAAATCAGAGGGAGGTGGTGTGGTGACGGTAGCCGGATTTGAGTTGGGGCGCTGTGGTGGTAATGCGACGCTCGGATTGGTAGAGGAGGTTTTGATGCCAGTCGGGCTGCAGTGTCGCAGTGATAGGCTCCTTGTGATGGCTGCAGTGTCGTGGTGATAGGCTCCTTGTGATGGGTGCAGTGTCGCAGTGATAGGCTCCTTGTGATGGCCGCAGTGTCGCAGTGATAGGCTCCTTGTGATGGGTGCAGTGTCGCAGTGATAGGCTCCTTGTGATGGGTGCAGTGTCACAGTGATAGCTCCTGTGATGGGTGCAGTGTCAGTGATAGGCTCCTTGTGATGGGTGCAGTGTAGTGACGGCCCTTGTGATGGTGCAGTGTCACAGTGATAAGGCTTCTGTGATGGGTGCAGTGTCACAGTGATAGCTCCTTGTGATGTGCGTGTCAGGTTAGCATTGATCGAACTCCTTGTGATGGGTGCGGTGAATGGCAGGGCTGGCGTGTTATGCCACTTGTAGGTGACTGGACCGCTGCCACCACACATTATCGCATCATTTGTGGATAGCCCATTTAGACCATAACTGGGGTCTAACTCCTGTTATTTATGACAATTTTGGTTTACTGTAATTTTGGCTTGCTGTGTTTTGGCTTTCTGTAGTTTTGGCTTGCTGTATTTTTGGCTTGTGTAATTTTACGATTTGCCCGGTTGCGGTTTCCATCCACTTGTGGCTAGTGCAGCACATGTCTCGATCTGAATCGCAGATTGCAATCAATCGATACAAACGTGATTTCATATCATTAGGTGAACAAACTCATTGGTGCTATTTCTTTTCATATTGAGAGCCTGCTGTTTGTGATCTATGGAATGCAACGGTAAAGGGTGTTTCCTGCTCGTCAAAAGATAGCCACCTGACTTCCTGATCCCAAAATACTATATTAAGCACCGTCTTCTGATGTGGTGGAGATGACGTTTGTGATGATGTTCCTGTCTGGCATGGCATGATATTTGTGATTTTAATCAGAAGCAGCACCTAGGTTCCGATAATGCGGCATCGGCAATCCACAGCATCAGAATTTGATTTTTACAGAGAAGGATCAGTATTGCGAGAGTGGTGAAACGAGGCAAATTTGCGGATAAGCGCGAAGAAATGTTGTGTTGTGTAACAATATTGCACACACACACACATTGTCTTATGTTGTACATCTAAAGATTGAATAAGACTTGGGACCAAATTCGTGCGCATTCTCCTTGAGATTTTCTATTTGGAGTCTAGCCATGGATGGCGGTACTCCTGTTGTCTTGAAAATAAAAGCAACGGATCCATACATATGCAGCGCCTAGGTGATGAGAAGGAGATGCCTTATCTTAGTACCTATTTGCCGATATAAGTAAATCAATATATAACATCGGGCAGTAGGCGCAAAATGTTGGCACCAACGGACCTGGCATTCAAACGCGTCGTAAAGTGATCGAGCGATGTGTAACAAGTGATTTGTCTTCTCATTAACGCGCTGCTGAGAACCACAGCTTGCACCTTTCAATCTGACCTGGGCGCCGCGGGGCGTGCTGCGTTTCTTACTGCTGATACGGCAGTTTTGCTATGACCCAGGGGTAGCACGTGCTCCATGTCTCCGGCATCATCCTAACACTACTCGCCCAGTAAACATTCGTGTGGACGTACATAAACGAAAATTCACACAGTCCTTTGTCGTATATTGTTTCTAGCTGTTTCGTGATGGTCGGCATAGAACTGAGCCCAAAAGCCTTCACCTCTACGTCAATGTTGCTGCTATGCCGATACTGTGCCGATCATCGTTAAGTGCGAAATCATCACTCAATCACTGCCGCCCTTGTTGAGAAACACTACCATGCCAATGGACGGTCTGCCCCGCGCGGCGTCGCTAAGAAACATCGATATGAGTCTTCGCACTCCACATGATGAGCGTCGGCTGCTCACATACTTTCGAAGTTATGATGGACAGCATCAGTGCAGAATAGCGCGCACGGAATGTACAGCAGATATTTACATATGACACTTCTAAAACAGTGAGGCATCTTTGCCGCCCAGCAACATAACTAATGATAGTCATGTTCCTTATATAATGCATTGCACGGTTATCATTTTCCAACGTTATCAACACAAAAACAACATATGCAACCTCACAAAGACGTGGTCATGCTTCCTAGCGTCTATTTGAAATTGGTCCAAGATTTTCATTACGATCTACATGGAAAGTCATCGAGATTAAACACAGTGAAGGGACCAGGGGTCAATGGAACTTTTTGAAAATGTTTAGCATTAGCTACATGACCCCCTCTCCGCACACACACACACACTCTGAGACGTGCCTCGGCTTAAGTACATTGTAATCTAAATACGACAGCCCAAAAGAGATAATGAATGAGTTATGCCCCGAAAACGATCACTGACACCTCTATTGTGCATCTATGGTAGCTGCAATGCACTTAGATTCCATGGCAGGGCACCTGTCCTTCGCGCACTTATTCAGCATACCAGTACCGTTCAGCACTATCATTCATGGTTCCTCTTTTGTCAGCTGTAGGCAGCTTGTTAGCATGGTTTTTTACCTTAGTAAATAGGCTCACGGATCTTTTTTCTGAAATGTGTAATCTGCACGTTATGCTAAAATTATCATATCGTTGTTAATTTTGAACGATATCTTACTTAGGGAGATATGAACACCACACATATGAAATGGTGCATAATACTTTGGACGCTTTTGGAGCCGGCTTAAAGACATAACAAGCTGAATTTCATAGGTAATCCAGTCAGCCATTCCGATTACCAACAAAGCCGTTATAAGCCTTCAAAAAGTAGGCATGAATATTCAATCTTTTAAAACAATGTCAATCAAGAGTCTGTCATCGGCTAGCGCTGCGCAGTAGGGCGTTAAGCCTGTCAGCGGCAGAACTCAGCCAACTTTTGAGGTTAGACAAGTCAGTAGTAATAGCCTTATTTCTCGGAGAAAGCAGGAGGAGAATGGATATATAAATGGAGATATAATAGAAGAGAAATATAATTGATATTTCGACCATCTGATTTTATCGAAACGAATGGCATAAATGATGAGGCTATTACTATGTCGTTATTTATGTGCATAATGTTCCCCGCAAACGCACTTAATAGCTTGCGTAGCTTTTGAGGCTGCTGGAACATGACATGAAGAAGGCGTATCAGGTGACCGTATCGGAGCCGGCTGGTGGTGGCCATAAATAGGATGCCAGTTGATGTTTTCAGCCTTGATTTATAGTCACAATGCCCACGCATGCAGTAAGGGAGCGAAGTTTCTCAAAATGAGTTTGTGGCGTGGTGGACAGTAAAAATGATGAAGTCTACCCAAAATACGCCAAGAACGGGGTTTCGCCGACCTAGCCCACTTTCTTCTCCCAGCTGTGAGGGGGGGGGGGGCTGGAGCCACGTTGGGGGGGGGGGGGGTTAATGCGTACACTCGTGATATGCTTTTTTGTTGCGTGATTCGGGGAGTTTCAAATACCCCTGAGTTGAGCCATTTTATCACGTGTTTGTGTACGTATATAGACGTTTTCGAGCGTTGCGTGCTGAGTTTGACAGTGCAATAAAATCACCATCACTGCGCTGCTACTTTGTATTTTTTTCTTTTTATTCAAAATGTAGGGTTATTCAGCGGACCTTTTCCCCTTTTTATTCTGCCAATGCGCGTGCTTTAATATTTGTAATAAAACTACTTGCGCTTTCGTTCAAAGAGCCCGAATTTAAGCTCTTCACGTTGCATGCAAGCGTGATCCAACTGGTCCTTTGCCAAAAGC